>NW_026642496.1:0-950 GCF_028554395.1 Pezoporus wallicus | reverse complement strand
TCCAGCCCAGTTCAATCCAGCCCAGCCCATTTTAACCCAGTCCAGCTCTATTGCACCCAGTCCAGCTCACTTTAATCCAGCCCAGCCCAGTTCAGTTCACTCTAGCACAGTTTACCCCTGTCCAGCCCACTTTAATACAGTTCAGCTCACTTTCATCCAGCCCAGCTCAGTTTAATCCAGTCCAGCTCAGTTTGTTTCAGCAGAGCCCAGTTTAACACAGTCCACCCATATTTAATACACTACAGCTCGGTATAATCCAGTCCAGCCCAGTTTAACCCAGTCTAGCTCAACTTAATGCAGTCCAGCCCAGTTTGATACAGCGCAGCCCAGTTTGATACAGCGCAGCCCAGTTTAACCCAGTCCAGCCATATTTAATACACTCCAGCTCAGTATAATTTAGATCAGCCCCGTTTAACCTAGTCCAGCCCAATTTAATTCCAGTCCAGCTCAGTTTAACCCAGCCCAGACCAGCTTAACCCAGTCCAGAACAGTTCAATATAGCCCAGACCAGTTTAACACACACCAGACCAGCCCAGTTTAACAACTATAGCCCAGACCAGTTAACACACACAGCTCAGTATAATCACACTACAGTCAACTCAGTATATTAATCTGAGTCCAGCCCAGTTTAACCCAGTCCAGCCCACTTTAATCCAGTCCAGCTCAGTTTCATCCAGCCCAGCCCAGTTTAACCCAGCCCAGCTCAGTTTAATACAGTCCAGCCCAGTTTAACCCAGTCCAGCTCAGGTTAATCAAGCCCAGCCCAGAGCAACACATTCCAGCCCATTTCATCCCCTCCACCTCAGTTTACTCCAGCCAAAACCACTTTAACACAGGACAGCCCACTTTAACACAGTCCAGCCCAATATAACCCAGGCCAGCCCGGTTTAATCCAGTCCAGCTCAGTTTCATCCAGCCCAGGTCACTTCACTGTATCACAGTTTAACCCT
>NW_026642495.1:0-943 GCF_028554395.1 Pezoporus wallicus | reverse complement strand
TTCGATTGTGGGAGCAGACAGCAACTGTTCGTGCTCTACTCACTGTGCAGCTGGGCAGCCGAGAGCAAGCTCCGAAGAGGGTGCATTCAAATGGACCTTCAGGTATGAAAGCGAGGAGCGACAGCAATGATGGTGACACCGTTGCAAAGCTGACTGTGTGCTGAAGATGCCCAGCACATGCTTTCCCTCCTGACTCTTTGGATCTGGGAGCAGAAGCCAGACGTTCGTGCACTAATCGTTCTGCCCCTGGGCAGCCGAGAACAAGCTTCGGAGAGGTTGCACTCAAATGGACTTTTAAGTATGAAAGCGAGGAGCGACAGCAATGATGGTGACACCGTTGCAAAGCTAACTGTGTGCTGAAGATGCCCAGCACATGCTTTCCCTCCTGGCTCTTCGACTGTGGGAGCAGACGGCAACCGTTCGTGCTCTACTCACTGTGCTGCTGGGCAGCCGAGAGCAAGCTCCGAAGAGGGTGCATTCAAATGGACCTTTAGGTATGAAAGCGAGGAGCGACAGCAATGATGGTGACACCGTTGCAAAGCTGACAGTGTGCTGAAGATGCCCAGCACATGCTTTCCCTCCTGGCTCCTCCACTGTGCTAGCAGACGGCAACCGTTCGTGCTCTACTCACTGTGCTGCTCGGCAGCCAAGAAAAACCTCCGAAGAGGGTGCATTCAAATGGACCTTTAGGTATGAAAGCGAGGAGCGACAGCAATGATGGTGACACCGTTGCAAAGCTGACTGTGTGCTGAAGATGCCCAGCACATGCTTTCCCTCCCGGCTCTTCGGATCTGGGAGCAGAAGCCAGAAGTTCGTGCACTAATCGCTGTGCTACTGGGCAGCTGAGAAGCAGCTTTGGAGAGGGTGCATTCAAATGTGCTTTTAGGTATGAAACCGAGGAGTGACAGCAATAATGGTGACAGCATTGCAAAGCAGACTCTGT
>NW_026642494.1:0-946 GCF_028554395.1 Pezoporus wallicus | reverse complement strand
GCCCGGTGAAGACTCTGGTGGGAGAGCTCATGCCCTGCAGTCGCCAGGGTGATGGGCAAGGGTCCCCAGGGCCAGAGCTGTGAGCTCTTCATGCTGGGAGGCTCTGCTAAGGGGTAGTCCCATACAGCAAGTTGTGGGTCCTGATTTCCTGCTCCCTCCCAGCAGATGACGTCCCCAGCACCAGTGGGTAAGGTACGTCCCTGGGCACAGCCATAGCCCAGGGCTCCTCGGGCACCAGCCGCACAGGGGCAGCGTCTGCGACCACAACATCGGTGGTTTCTGGGCTGGCCGATTCCAGCACCAGCGGCCTCACTGACACCAGCCAGCCCAGAAGTGGCAGCGCGCCCGTGCTGAGGGGTGAGTCGGGGCGGACGGGGCTTCTGCGTTTTAAGGGTAAAAGCCAGAAAGCAAAGCTGTGCCAAGGAGCTGTAGCTGAGCAGGCTGGTTTGAGGCCATTGCCTGCAGAAAATCAGTCCAGGGGAGGGAGGGTTTTCCTGAATCAGGAAGGGTGACGAGGGCACAGGACCAGGGCCGAGTTTTTCCTCAAGATTTTCTTTTAGGTGGCAGAGAAATCTGACAGCACTAGAAAGGAGCTGGTAAAACAAATAGATGTGTCCGGCAGCAAAAGGGCCGTAGCTCTAGCAATGGGACAGGCCCTGCTGACAAGAGGCTGCACAAAGGACCTTCTTTTAGAGATGAAAAGCAGTTTATGAGCTGGCAGGGCTCCCTGGGAAGGCGCTGGGGCTGCCAGCGTGGCCCTGGGAGGCAGGAGCTAAAAAGCAAGGATGGGGGGGAACAGAGAATCCTAGAATCACAGAACAGTTTGGGTTGGAAAGGACCTTAAGATCATCCAGTTCCAAACCTCCTGCTATGGGCACGGACACCTCAGGCTAACCTGGTGCCTGCAGCATCCCCTGGGGCCGGAGCTGCAGTGCGTTTCTGGGAG
>NW_026642493.1:0-9632 GCF_028554395.1 Pezoporus wallicus | reverse complement strand
TTTGGGGGATAAAAAGATGTGATTTGGGGGTAAAAAGAGGTGATTTTGGGTTAAAAAGGGGTGATTTGGGGGTAAAAAGGGGTGATTTGGGGGTGAGTTTGGGATAAAAAGAGGTGATTTTGGGTGATTTTGGGGTAAAAATGGGTGATTTAGGGTGATTTTGGGGTAAAAAGAGGTGATTTTGGGGTAAAAAGGGGTGATTTTGGGGTAAAAAGGGGTGATTTGGGGGTGAGTTTGGGATAAAAAGAGGTGATTTTGGGGTAAAAAGGGGGGGTTTTTGGGGTAAAAAGAGGTGATTTTGGGGTAAAAAGGGGTGATTTGGGGGATTTTGGGGTAAAAAGGGGTGATTTTGGTTGATTTTGGGGTAAAAAGGGGTGATTTTGGGGTAAAAAGGGTGATTTGGGGGTGATTTTGGGGTAAAGGGTGATTTTGAGTGATTTTGGGGTAAAAAGGGGTGATTTTGGGGTAAAAAGGTGATTTTGGTTGATTTTGGGGTAAAAAAGGGGTGATTTGGGGTGATTTTGGGGTAAAAAAAGGTGATTTGGGGTGATTTTGGGGTAAAAAGAGGTTATTTTTGGGTAAAAAAGGGTGATTTTGGGGTAAAAAGAGGTGATTTGGGGGTAAAAAAAGCCATTTTGGGTCCATTTTGGGTCCATTCGGGTCCATTTTGGGTCAATTCGGGTCCATTTTGGGTCCATTTCGCTCCATTTTGGGTCAATTCGGGTCCATTTTGGGTCAATTTCGCTCCATTTTGGGTCAATTCGGGTCCATTTTGGGTCAATTTCGCTCCATTTTGGGTCAATTTCGGGTCCATTCGGGTCCATTTTGGGTCAATTTCGCTCCATTTTGGGTCCATTTCGGGTCCATTCGGCTCCATTTTGGGTCAATTTCGCTCCATTTTGGGTCAATTTGGGTCCATTTCGCTCCAATTTGGGTCCATTTAGGGTCAATTTGGGTCATTTTGGGTCAATTTCGGGTCATTTTGGGTCCATTTTGGGTCAATTTTGGGTCCATTTTGGGTCATTTCGGGTCCATTTTGGGTCAATTTCGGTCGATTTTGGGTCCATTTTGGGTCCATTTCGGGGTCATTTTGGGTCATTTCAGGTCCATTTTGGGTCAATTCGGGTCCATTTTGGGTCAATTTCGGAGTCGATTTTGGGTCATTTGGGTCGATTTTGGGTCAATTTCGGGCCATTTTGGGTCCATTTTGGGTCATTTTGGGTCATTTTGGGTCAATTTCGGGCGATTTTGGGTCATTTGGAGTCGATTTTGGGTCAATTTTGGGCGATTTTGGGTCATTTCGGGTCGATTTTGGGTCAATTTCGGGTCGATTTTGGGTCATTTTGGGTCATTTTGGGTCAATTTCGGATTTTGGGTCATTTCAGGTCCATTTTGGGTCATTTTGGGTCATTTTGGGTCGATTTTGGGTCAATTTCGGGATTTTGGGTCCATTTTGGGTCATTTCGGGTCCATTTTGGGTCATTTCATTTTGGGCCATTTTGGGTCAATTTTGGGTCCATTTTGGGTCCATTTTGGGTCAATTTTCACCGATTTTGGGTCATTTTGGGTCATTTCGGGTCGATTTTGGGTCAATTTCGGGCGATTTTGGGTCATTTCGGGCGATTTTGGGTCAATTTCGGGTCGATTTTGGGTCATTTAGGGTCGATTTTGGGTCAATTTCGGCCGATTTTGGGTCATTTTGGGACATTTCGGGTCGATTTTGGGTCATTTAGGGTCGATTTTGGGCCAATTTCGGGCGATTTTGGGTCATTTAGGGTCCATTTTGGGTCAATTTCGGCCGATTTTGGGTCATTTTGGGTCATTTCGGGTCGATTTTGGGTCAATTTCGATTTTGGGTCAATTTCGGCCGATTTTGGGTCATTTTGGGTCATTTCGGGTCGATTTTGGGTCAATTTCGGCCGATTTTGGGTCATTTTGGGTCATTTCGGGTCGATTTTGGGTCATTTCGGGTCGATTTTGGGTCATTTTGGGTCATTTCGGGTCCATTTTGGGTCTATTTCGCTCCATTTCGGGTCCATTTCGGGTCAATTTGGGTCCATTTTGGGTCAATTTCGCTCCATTTCGGGTCCATTTCGGGTCAATTTGGGTCCATTTCGGCGCTTCGAGCACGTGCTGCGTGCGTCACGGGGCGTGGCCGGAGGCGGGGCCGGCGTCATGACGTCAGCGAGGAGGTGAGGGGGGCGGGGCGTGACGGGGGGGGTAACGGGGGTTAATGGGGGTAATGGGGCTCTATGGGGCTCTATGGGTGCTAATGGGGCTCTATGGGTCGCTATGAGTCTCTATGGGTGTTAATGGGCTCTATGGGGCTCTATGAGTGCTAATGGGCTCTATGGGTCTCTATGGGTGTTAATGGGTTATATGGGTGCTAATGAGCTCTATGGGACTCTATGGGCGCTATGGGTCTCTATGGGTGTTAATGGGCTCTATGGGGCTCTATGGGTGTTAATGGGTTATATGGGTGCTAATGAGCTCTATGGGACTCTATGGGCTCTATGGGTCTCTATGGGTGTTAATGGGCTCTATGGGTCTCTATGGGTGTTAATGGGCTCTATGGGGCTCTATGGGTGCTAATGGGGCTCTATGGGGCTTTGTGGGTACTAATGGGCTCTATGGGGCTCTATGGGTGCTAATGGGGCTCTATGGGTGCTAATGGGCTCTATGGGGCTCTATGGGTGTTAATGGGCTCAATGGGTCTCTACGGGTGCTAATGGGCTCTATGGGGCTCTATGGGTCTCTATGGGTGTTAATGGGCTCTATGGGACTCTATGGGTGTTAATGGGGTCTATGGGTGTTAATGGGGCCCTATGGGTCTCTATGGGTGCTAATGGGGCTCTATGGGTCTCTATGGGTGCTAATGGGCTCTATGGTTCTCTATGGGTGTTAATGGGCTATATGGGTGCTGATGGGTCTCTGTGGGTGTTAATGGGCTCTATGGGTCTCTGTGGGTGTTAATGGGGCTCTATGGGTCTCTATGGGTGTTAATGGGCTCTATGGGTCTCTATGGGAGTTAATGGGCTCTGTGGGGCTCTATGGGTGCTAATGGGCTCTATGGGTCTCTATGGGTGTTAATGGTCTCTATGGGTCTCTGTGGTTCTCTATGGGTATTAATGGGCTCTATGGGTCTCTATGGGTTTCTATGGGTGCTAATGGGTCTCTATGGGTCTCTATGGGTCTCTGTGGGTCCCTATGGGCACCAACGGGGTCCCTGCCCCCCCAGGCCCGCCTGGGCTCGTGTTCGGGCTCTGCTGCAGGCGGGGGGGCCGAGCGCGGCCGCTCTGCGGGCCCTGGAGGAGGCCCCGTTCGTGGTGGCCCTGGACCCCCCCCCCCCGGGCCCCCCCCCCAGCGGGGACCCCCCCAGCGATGGGGACCTGGATGCCGAGGCCAAGGCGCTGCTGCTGGGACCCTGCCACAACCGGTGTGGCCCCCCCCGGAACCCCATTGAACCCCATTGAAACCTATTGACACCTATTGAACCCCATTGAACCCCATTGAAACCTATTGAACCCCATTGAACCCCATTGAAACCTATTGAACCCCATTGAACCCCATTGAACCCCATTGAAACCTATTGAACCCCATTGAACCCCATTGAACCCCATTGAAACCTATTGAACCCCATTGAACACCATTGAACCCCATTGAAACCTATTGAAAACTATTGAACCCCATTGAACCCCATTGAAACCTATTGAACCCCATTGAACCCCATTGAACCCCATTGAAACCTATTGAAACCTATTGAAACCTATTGAAACCTATTGACACCCATTGAACACCATTGAACCCCATTGAAACCTATTGAAACCTATTGACACCCATTGAACACCATTGAACCCCATTGAAATCTATTGAACCCCATTGAACCCCATTGAAACCTATTGAAACCTATTGAAACCTATTGAAACCTATTGAACCCCATTGAACCCCATTGAAACCTATTGAACCCCATTGAACACCATTGAACCCCATTGAAATCTATTGAACCCCATTGAACCCCATTGAACCCCATTGAAACCTATTGAACCCCATTGAACACCATTGAACCCCATTGAAATCTATTGAACCCCATTGAACCCCATTGAACACCATTGAACCCCATTGAAACCTATTGAACCCCATTGAACACCATTGAACCCCATTGAAACCTATTGAACCCCATTGAACCCCATTGAAACCCATTGAACCCCATTGAACCCCATTGAACCCCATTGAAACCTATTGAAACCTATTGAAATTGAACCCCATGGAACCCCATTGAAACCTATTGAACCCCATTGAACCCCATTGAACACCACTGATCCCCATTGAACCCCATTGAAACCTATTGAAACCTATTGAACCCCATTGAAACCTATTGAACCCCATTGAACCCCATTGAACCCCATTGAACCCCATTGAAACCTATTGAAACCTATTGAACCCCATTGAACCCCATTGAAACCTATTGAAACCTATTGAACCCCATTGAACCCCATTGAACCCCATTGAACCCCATTGAAACCTATTGAACCCCATTGAACCCCATTGAAACCATTGAACCCCATTGAACCCCATTGAACCCCATTGAAACCTATTGAACCCCATTGAACCCCATTGAAACCTATTGAACCCCATTGAACCTATTGAAACCTATTGAAACCCCATTGAACCCCATTGAACCCCATTGAAACACCATTGAAACCCCATAGAACCCCATTGAAACCTATTGAAACCTATTGAACCCCATTGACACCCATTGATCCCCATTGAACCCCATTGAAACCTATTGACACCCATTGAACACCATTGAAAAATATTGAACCCCATTGAACCCCATTGAAACCCATTGAAACCTATTGAACCCCATTGAACCCCATTGAAGCCTATTGAACCCCATTGACACCCATTGATCCCCATTGAACCCCATTGAAACCTATTGAACCCCATTGATCCCCATTGAAGCCCATTGAAGCCCATTGAATCCCATTGATCCCCATTGAACCCCATTGAACCCCATTGAACCCCATTGATCCCCATTGAAGCCCATTGAACCCCATTGAATCCCATTGAACCCCATTGACCCCATTGTCCCCCATTGAACCCCATTGATCCCCATTGAACCCCATTGAACCCCATTGATCCCCATTGACCTCCATTGATCCCCATTGACCTCCATTGATCCCCATTGAACCCCATTGATCCCCTTTGACACCCATTGAACCCCATTGACCTCCATTGATCCCCATTCACCCCCATTGACCCCAGTGATCCCAATTGAACCCCATTGACCCCCATTGATCCCCATTGACCCCAAATCCCCCCCCTTGACCCCCTGGGCGTGCCTGCCCCCTATCTATGGGTCCTGCCCCCATAACCCCCCCCAGGTGGTTCGACAAGAGCCTGACCCTCATCGTGTTCAGCACCGGGCGCATGGGGCTCAACGTGGAGCACTCGTGGGGCGACCCCCCGTCGCGGGGCATCTATGGGAGGTACCAACCCCCCCCCCCCCCATCCGGACCCCTAAGTACCCCCATTGACCCCAAATACCCCCCCATTGACACCAAATACCCCTCATTGACCCCCAAGTACTCCCCCATTGACCCCCAAGTACCCCCATTGACACCAAATATCCACCATTGACCCCTAAGGACCCCACCATTGACCCCCAAGTACCCCCCATTGACCTCCAAGTACCCCCCCATTGACCCCCAAGTAGCCCCCCATTGACCCCCAAGTACCCCCCATTGCCCCCCAAGTACCCACCATTGACACCAAATACCCCTCATTGACCCCCAATTACCCTCCATTGACCCCAATTACCCCCCATTGACCCCCAATTACCCCCCATTGACCCCCAATTACCCCCCATAGACCCCAAATACCCCCCCATTGACCTCCAAGTACCCACCATTGACACCAAATACCCCTCATTGACCCCCAAGTACCCCCCATTGACCCCAAATACCCCCCCATTGACACGAAATACCCTCCATTGACCCCCAAGTACCCCCCATTGACCCCTAAGTACCCCCACATTGACCCCCAAGTAGGCCCCCATGTAGCCATAAGTAGTCCTCCATTGACCCCCAAGTACCCCCCATTGACCCCCAAGTAGCTCCCCATGTACCCCTAAGTACCCCCCATCTGGACCCCCAAGTACCCCCCATTGACCCCTAAGTAGCCCCCATTGACCCCCAAGTACCCCCCATTGAGCCCCAAGTACCTCCCCCATTGACCTCCAAGTAGCCCCCCATTGACCCCCAAGTAGCTTCCCCATGTACCCCTAAGTACCCCCCCATCGGGACCCCCAAGTACCCCCCATTGACCCCTAAGTAGCCCCACATTGACCCCCAAGTACCCCCCATTGAGCCCCAAGTACCCCCCCCATTGACCTCCAAGTAGCCCCCCATTGACCCCCAAGTAGCTTCCCCCTGTACCCCTAAGTAGCCGCCCTTGCGTTACCCGATGTAACCCGCTTTGACCCCTAAGTAGCCCCACATTGACCCCCAAGTACCCCCCATTGAGCCCCAAGTACCCCCCCCATTGACCTCCAAGTAGCCCCCCATTGACCCCCAAGTAGCTTCCCCATGTACCCCTAAGTACCCCCCCATCCGGACCCCTAAGTAGCCCCCCATTGACCCCCAAGTACCCCCCATTGAGCCCCAAGTACCCCCCCATTGACCTCCAAGTAGCCCCCATTGACCCCCAAGTATCTTCCCCATGTACCCCTAAGTACCCCCCCATCCGGACCCCCAAGTACCCCCCATTGACCCCCAAGTAGCTCCCCATGTACCCCTAAGTACCCCCCCATCTGGACCCCCAAGTACCCCCCATTGACCCCTAAGTAGCCCCCATTGACCCCCAAGTACCCCCCATTGAGCCCCAAGTACCCCCCATTGACCTCCAAGTAGCCCCCCATTGACCCCTAAGTAGCCCCCCATTGACCCCCAAGTACCCCCCCATTGACCCCCCCATTGCCCCCCCCCAGTACACGCTGGCCACAGACCTGGAGCTGGGCTACGAGGCCAATGGCGACTGCAGGGGGGGGGCAGAGGAGGAGCCCGGGGTCCCCCCCCCCCAGCACCTGCAATGGAACATCCCGGCCCAGGTGGGGCGGCAGCGGCGGTGGGAGAGTCCATTGGGGCCAATGGGGGGGGATTGGGGGGGCGATGGGGAGGGGATTGGGGTATTTTGGCCTGGGTTGGGGCTATTTTGGGGCCATTTTGGCTTATTTTGGGCTATTTTGGTGTATTTTGGTCTATTTGGGGCTATTTTGGACTATTTTGGTCTATTTTGGTCTATTTTGCACCATTTGGGGGCTATTTTGGTCTATTAGGGGCTATTTTGGACCATTTTGGAACTATTTTGGTCTATTTTGGTCTATTTTGGACCATTTTGGGGCTATTTTGGTCTATTTGTGTCTATTTTGGACCATTTTGGGTCTATTTTGGTCTATTTTGGTCCATTTTGGGGCTATTTTGGTCTATTTGTGTCTATTTTGGACCATTTTGGTCTATTTTGGACTATTTTGGTCTGGTTTGGACCATTTTGGGGCTATTTTGTTGTATTTGGGGCTATTTTGGACCATTTTGGGGTCTATTTTGGTCTATTTTGGTCCATTTTGGGGCTATTTTGGTGTATTTGTGTCTATTTTGGACCATTTTGGGTCTATTTTGGTCTATTTTGGTCCATTTTGGGGCTATTTTGGTGTATTTGTGTCTATTTTGGACCATTTTGGGGCTATTTTGGACCATTTTGGGGCTATTTTGTTCTATTTGGGGCTATTTTGGACCATTTGGGGCTATTTTGGACCATTTTGGACCATTTTGGGGCTATTTTGGTCTATTTGTGTCTATTTTGGACCATTTTGGTCTATTTTGGACTATTTTGGTCTGGTTTGGACCATTTTGGGGCTATTTTGTTGTATTTGGGGCTATTTTGGACCATTTTGGGGTCTATTTTGGTCTATTTTGGTCCATTTTGGGGCTATTTTGGTGTATTTGTGTCTATTTTGGACCATTTTGGGTCTATTTTGGTCTATTTTCGTCCATTTTGGGGCTATTTTGGTGTATTTGTGTCTATTTTGGACCATTTTGGGGCTATTTTGGTCTATTAGGGGCTATTTTGGACCATTTTGGAACTATTTTGGTCTATTTTGGTCTATTTTGGACCATTTTGGGGCTATTTTGGTCTATTTGTGTCTATTTTGGACCATTTTGGGTCTATTTTGGTCTATTTTGGTCCATTTTGGGGCTATTTTGGTCTATTTGTGTCTATTTTGGACCATTTTGGTCTATTTTGGACTATTTTGGTCTGGTTTGGACCATTTTGGGGCTATTTTGTTGGACCATTTTGGACCATTTGGGGTCTATTTGGGTCTATTTTGGACCATTTTGGGGCTATTGGGACCATTTTGGACCATTTGGGGTCTATTTGTGTCTATTTTGGTCTATTTTGGACCATTTGGGGGCTATTTGGGACCATTTTGGACCATTTGGGGTCTATTTGGGTCTATTTTGGACGATTTTGGGGCTATTTGGGACCATTTTGGACCATTTGGGATCTATTTGTGTCTATTTTGGGGCCATTAGGGGCAGTTTTGGGGCAGTTTGGGGCAGTTTTGGGGCTCTTTGCGCTGTCCCGGCCGGTTCCATGACCCATTCCCGGGGGGGGGGTCCTGTTCTCAGTGTCGGGAGGCGCTCGGGGGCGCCCTGGAGGCGTGGAGGGCGCTCGAGGCCGATCTGCAGCTGCACGTGGCCACGTTCGTGCCCCCCCCCGGGCTCCCCCCGGCCCCCGATGGACTCGTCCAGGTGGCGCTGCAGCTGGCGGTGGTCAGGGTGAGCCGGGACCCCCCTGTGGGACCCCCACTGTGGGATCCCCCCCATGGGACCCCCCTACAGAACATCCTATGGGACACCCCCATGAGACCCCCCTGTGGGACCCCCTCAATGGGACCCCCCTATAGAGGATCCTATGGGACCCCCCCTATGGGACTCCCCTATGGGCCCTCCCCTATAGAGCATCCTATGGGACACCCCCCATGGGCCCCCCTCAATGGGACCCCCCTATGGGACCCCCCTACAGAACATCCTATGGGACCCCCCTGTGGGACTCCCCTGTGGGACCCTCCTGTGGGACCCCCTCAATGGGACCCCCCTTTATAGAGCATCCTATGGGACCCCCCCTATGGGACCCCCCATTGCACCCCCCATGGCACCCCCCTATGGGACCCCCCCTATGGGACCCCCCCTATGGGAACCCCTCAATGGGAGATGGGAGCCACCTATGGAACCCCCACTTTGGGACCCCCCTGTGGGACCCCCCCCGATAGAGCATCCTATGGGACCCCCCTATGGGACCCCCCTGTGGGAACCCCCAGTAGAGCATCCTATGGGGCTCCCCCTATGGGACTCCCCTATGTGCCCCCCCTATAGAGCATCCTATGGGACCCCCCTATGGGAACCCCCCATGGGCCCCCCCCATGGGACCCTCCTATGGGACCCCCCTACAGAACATCCTATGGGACCCCCCCATGAGACCCCCCTGTGGGACCCCCTCAATGGGACCCCCTTATAGAGGATCCTATGGGACCCCCCCTATGGGACTCCCCTATGGGCCCTCCCCTATAGAGC
>NW_026642492.1:0-9645 GCF_028554395.1 Pezoporus wallicus | reverse complement strand
ATGGACTTTTAGGCATGAAACCGAGGAGAGACTGCAATGATGGTGACACCGTTGCAAAGCTGCCTGTGTGTTGAAGAGGCCCAGCACCAGATTTCCCTCCTGTCTCTTCTCCTGTGGGAGCAGAGGCCAAACATTCATTCTGTGCTGACTGTGTTGCTGTGCAGCAGAGAGCAGGCTCCGGAGAGATTGCATTCAAATGCTTTTCCTGTATGAAAGTGAGCAGTGAAAGCAATGATGGAGGCACCTTTGCAAAGCTGAATGTGTGCTGAACAGGTCCAGCACCAGCTTTCAATCCTGGCTCTTCTGCTGTGGGAGCAGAGAACAAACGTTCATGCTCTACTCACTGTGCTGCTGGGTAGGCGAGAGCAAGCTTCGCAGATGTTGCATTCAAATGCACTCTTAGACATGAATGTGAGCAGTGTGAGCAATGATGGAGGCACCGTTGCAAAGCTGACTGTTTGCTGAAGATCACTCTCCCCAGCTTTCCCTCCTGGCTCTTCAGCTTTGGAGCAGATGCCAAACTGTTCATTCTCTCCTGACTGTGCTTCTGCGCCCCAGAGCAAGCTCTGGACTGAGGTCCATTCAAATGGACTTTCACTGTATGAAAGTGAGCAGTGCAAGCAACGATGAATGCGCCAATGTAAAAGGGATTGTGTGCTGAACAGGTCCAGCACCAGCTTTCAATCATGGCTCTTCTGCTGTGGCAGTAAAGAACGACCGCTCATGCTCTAGTCACTGTGCTGCTGGGCAGCAGAGTGCAAGCTTCAGAGAGGTAGTATTCAAATGCTCTTTCAGGTATGAAAGTGAACGGTGACAGTAATGATGGTGACACACTTGAAAGCTGATTGTGAGCTGAATAATCCCAGCACCAGCTTTCCCTCCTGGCTCTTCACTGTGGGAGCAGAGGCCAAACATTCATGCTCTATTCAGTGTGTTGCTGGGCAGCAGAGTGCAAGCTCCGGAGAGTTTGCATTCAAATGCACTTTCATGTATGACAGTGAGCAGTGAAAGCAATGATGGAGGCACCGATGCAAAGCTGCCTGTGTGCTGAAGAGGCCCAGCACCAGCTTTCCCTCCTGGCTCTTCTGCTGTGGGAGCAGAGGCCAAACATTCGTGCTGTACTCACAGTGCTGCTGGGCAGCTGAGAGACACCACCTGAGAATTTGTATTCAAATGGACTTTTAGGTATGAAGCCGAGGAGAGACTGCAATGATGGTGACAGCGTTGCAAAGCTGTCTTTGTGCTGAACAGGCCCAGCACCAGCTTTCAATCCTGGCCCTTCTGCTGTGGAAGCAGATGCCAAACGTTCCTTCTGTGCTAAGTGTGCTGCGCAGCAGTGAGCAGCTTCTGGACTGATGCCATTCAAATGCTTTTCCTGTGTGAAATTGAGAAGTGAAAGCAATGATGGAGGCACCGCTGGAAAGGTGATTGTGTGTTGAACAGGCCCAGCACCAGCTTTCAATCCTGGCTCTTCTGCTGTGGGAGCAGAGGCCAAACATTCCTGCTCTACTCAGTGTGTTGCTGGGTAGCAGAGTGCAGGCTCTGGAGAGGTTGCACTCAAATGCACTTTCATGTATGACAGTGAGCCAAGTGATCATGCTCTGCTCACTTTTACTTCCGGGCAGCAGAGAACAAGCTCTGGATAGGTTGCATTCAAATGGACTTTTAGGTATGAAACCGAGGAGCGACAGGATTGATGTTGAAAGAGTTGCAAAGCTGACTGTGTGCTGAAGATTCCCAGCACCAGCTTTCCCTCCTGGCTCTTCTGCTGTGGGAGTAAAGAACAAACGTTCATGCTCTACTCACTGTGCTGCTGGGTAGGCGAGAGCAAGCTCTGCAGATTTTGCATTCAAATGCACTTTCATATATGACAGTGAGCAGTGAAAGCAATGATGGAGGCAACGTTGCAAAGCTGCCTGTGTGCTGAAGAGGCCCAGCACTAGCTTTCCCTCCTGGCTCTTCTGCTATGGGAGCAGAGGCCAAACGTTCGTGCTCTACTCACAGTGCTGCTGGGCAGCTGACTGCGACCACCCGAGAATTTGGATTCAAATGGACTTTTAGGTATGAAACCGAGGAGAGACTACAATGATGGTGACACCGTTGCAAAGCTGACTGTGTGCTGAAGATGCCCAGCACCAGCTTTCCCTCCTGGCTCTTCGGCTGTGAGAGCAGAGGACAAAAATTCATGCTTACTCACTGTGCTGCTGAGCCCTTTAGGGCAAGCTCCACAGAGGTACTATGCAAATGAACTTTAAGGTATGAAACCGAAGGGCAACAGGAATGATGATGACACCGTTGCAAATCTGACTGTCTGCTGAAGATTCCCAGCACCAACTTTCCCACGTGGCTCTTTGGCTGTGGGAGCAGAGGCCAAACGTTCGTACTCTACTCACTCCTGCTGGGCTCCCTAGAGCAAGCTCCAGAGAGGTACGATTCAAATGGACTTTTAGGTACGGAACCGAAGAGCAACAGTAATGATGGTGACACTGTTGAAAAGCTGACTGTGTGCTGAAGTTGCCCAGCACCAGCTTTCTCTCCTGGATCTTTGGCTGTGGGAGAAGTGATCAAACATTTGTGCTCTACTAAAAGTGCTGCTGGGGAGCTGAGAGCAAGCTCCAGAGAGGTTGCATTTTAATGGACTTTTAAGCATGAAATTGAGGAGCAAGAGCAATGATGGAGGCACTGCAGAAAAACTGGCTGTGTGCTGAATTTTCCCAGCCCCATGGTTCCCTCCTGGCTCTTCGGCTGTGGGAGCAGAGGCCAAACTTTCGTGCTCTACTCTCTGTGCTGCTGGGAAGCAGAGAGCAAGATCCGCAGATGTTGCATTCAAATGCACTTTGAAGTATGAAAGTGAGGAGTGACAGCAATTATGAAGGCACCATTGAAAACCTGGCTGTGTGCTGAATTTGCCCAGCACCACCTTTCCCTCCAAGCTCTTCGGCTGTGGGAGGAGGGGCCAGACGTTCATTCTCACTCACTGTGCTGCTGGGCCCCCTAGAGGAAGCTGCGAAGAGGTACGATTCAAATAAACTGGGTATGAAACCGAGGAGCGACAGGAATGATGGTGACACCACTGCAAATCTCACTGTGTGCTGAAGAGGCCCAGCACCAGCTTTCCCTCCTGGCTCTTCGGCTGTGGCAGCAGATACCAAATGTTCGTGCTCTACTCACTGTGCTGCTGGGCCGCCAAGAGCAACCTGCAAAGAGGTTGCAATCAAATGGACTTTTAGGTTTGATACCAAACAGCGAGAGGAATGATGGTGACACTGTTGGCATGCTGACTGTGTTCTGAAGATTGCCCGCACCAGCTTTCCCTCCTGGCTCATTGGCTGCGCATAAAGAGGGCAAACGTTCATGCTCTGCTCACTTTTACTGCTGAGCAGCAGAGAGCAAGCTCCGGAGAGGTTGCATTCAAATGGAGTTTTTGGTATGAAACTGAGGAGCAACAGCAATGATGAAGGCACCGGTGAAAAGCTGGCTGTGTGCTGAAGAGGCCTAGCACCTCATTTCTCTCCTGGCTATTTGGCTGTGGGAGCAGAGGCTGAACGTTCATGCTCTACTCAGTGTGCTGCCTGGCCCCCTAGCGCAAGATCCAGAGAGGTACAATTTAAATTGACTTTCAGGTATGAAACCAAGGAGAGACTGCAATGATGGTGACACCGTTGCAAAGCTGACTGTATGCTGAAGAATCCCAGCACCAGCTTTCCCTCCTGGCTCTTCTGTTGTGGGTGCAGAGGCCAAACTTTCATGCTCTACTCACTGTGCTGCTGGGCAGTCCAGAGCAAAGTCTGGAAAGGTTGCACTCAAATGCACTTTCAGGTGTGAATGTGAGGAGGTAAAGCAATGATGGAGGCACCCTTGGAAATCTGACTGTGTGCTGAAGATTCTCAGTACCTCCTTTCCCTCCTGGCTCTTGGGGTGTGGGAGCAGAGGCCAAGCACCTGAGACTGACCACAAGAGAAGTTGGATTCAAATGGACTTTTAGGTATGAAACCGAGAAGAGACTTCAATGATGGTGACACCGTTGCAAAGCTGACTGTGTGCTGAAGTTGTTTAGCACCAGCTTTCTCTCGTTGCTCTTCAGATGTGGGAGCACAGGCTAAAGGACTGTGCTCTACTCACTGTGCTGCTTGGCCACCTAGCGGAAGCTCTGGAGAGGTATGGTTCAAATTGACTTTAGGCATTAAAGCGAGGAGCTGCAGGAATGGTCGTGACAGCATTGCAAAGCTGACTCTGTGCTGAAGTTGCCCAGTACTAGCTTTCCCTCATCTCTCTTCAGCTGTGGGAGCAGAGGCCAAACGTTCATGTTCTGCTCACTTTTACTGCTGATCATTAGAGTGCAAGCTCCAGAAAGGTTGCATTCAAATGGAGTTCTAGGTATGAAACAGAGGAGAGACTGCAGTGAAGGTGACACTGTTGCAAAGCTGACTGTGTGATGAAGAGGTCCAGCAGCAGCTTTCCCTCCTAGCTCTTCTGCTGTCGGAGAAGAGGCCAAAAGTTCATGCTCTGCTGATTTTTACTGCTGGGCAGCAGAGGGCCAGCTCTGGTGAGGTTGCATTCAAATGGACTTTTAGGTATGAACGTGAGGAGCAACAGAAATGAGGGAGGCACTGTTGAAAAGCTGACTGTGTGTTGAAGATTCCCAGGACCAGCTTTCCCTCCTGGGTCTTTGTGGGAGCAGACACAAAACATTTGTACTCCACTCACTGTGCCGCTCGGCAGCAGAGAGCAAGCTCTGGAGACGTTCCATTCAAATGGATTTTTAGGTATAAAATTGAGGAACGACAGCAATGATGTAGGCACCATTGAAAAGCTGGCAGTTTGTGGAAGGTACCCAGCACCAGCTATCTCTCCTGGCTCTTCGGCTTTCAAAGCAGAGGACAAACGTTCAGAGCTGCTGGGCTCCAGATTCAAATGGACTTTTAGGCATGAAACCGAAGAGTGACAGGAATGATGGTGACATTGTTGCAAAGCTGACTGTGTGCTGAAGAGGCCCAGCACCAGCTTTTCCTCCTGTCTCTTCGCTATGGGAGCAGAGGCCAAATGTTCTTGCTCTACTCACTGTGCTCCTGGGCCCCCTTGAGCAAGCTCCAGAGAGGTACGATTCAAATGGACTTTTAGGCATGAAACCGTGGAGCAGCAGGAAGGTTGGTAACACTGTTGCAAAGCTGACTGTGTGCTGAAGATTCCCAGCCGCAGCTTTCCCTCCTGCCTCTTCAGCTTTGGGAGCCGAAGCCAAAAGTTCATGCTCTGCTCAGTTTTACTGCTCGGTTAAAGAGAGCAAGCTCCAGAGAGGTACGATTCAAATGGACTTTTAGGTATGAAACCGAGGATTGGCAGCACTGATGGTGACAACGTTGCAAAGCTGACTGTGTGCTTAAGAGGCTGAGAACCAGCTTTCCCTGCTGGCTCTTCTGCTGTGGGAGTAAAGAACAAACGTTCATGCTCTACTCACTGTGCTGCTGGGCAAGCAAGAGTAAGCTCCGGAGAGGTTGTATTCAAATGCACTACCAGGTAGGAAAGTGAGCAGTGACTGCAACGATGGAGGCAGCATTGCAAAGCTGACTGTATGCTGAAGAGGCCCATCACCAGCTTTCCCTCCTTCCTCTTTGGCTGTGAGAGCAGGGCCCAAACGTTTGTTCTCTACTCACTGTGCTGCTGGGCAGCTGAGAGCAAGCTCTGGAGAGGTTGCATTAAAATGGATTTTTAGGTATGAAACCAAGGAGCGACAGTAATGACGGAGGCACCATTGCAAAGCCAAGAATGTGCTGAATAGGCCCAGCACCAGCTTTCCCTCTTGGCTCTTCAGCTGTGGGAGCAGAGGCCAAACGTTCGTGCTCTAATCACTGTTCTGCTGAGCAGCCGAGAGCAGGCTCCAGAGAGGTGTGCATTCAAATGCTCTTTCAGGTATGAAAGTGAGCAGTGACAGCAATGATGGAGGCACTGTTGCAAAGCTGACTGTGTGCTCAACATCACTATAAGCAGCTTTCCCTCCTGGGTCTTCGGCTGTGTGAGCAGAGGCCGAACATTCGTGCTCCACTACCTGTGCTGGTGGGCAGCCGATAGCAAGTTCCACAGAGGTACTATTGAAATGGACTTTTAGGTATGAAAGCCATGAGCGACAGAAATGATAGTGACACTGTTGCAAAGCTGAGTGTATGCTCAAGATACCCAGCACCAGCGTTCACTCTGAACTCTTCGGCTGTGGGAGCAGAGGCTAAACATTTGTGTTCTACTCACTGTGCTTCTGGGAAGGCAAGAGGAAGCTCCAGAGAGGTTGCATTCAAATGGACTTTTAGGTAAAAAACCGAGGAGCAACAGCAATGATGGTGACACCGTTGCAAAGCTGACCGTGTGGTCAAGATGCACAACACCATCTTTCTTCTGTGGCTCTTCGGCTGTGAGAGCAGCGGACAAAGCTTCGTGCTGTACACACTGTGCCTCTGAGTAGCCAAGCGGAAGCGCCAGAGAGGTACAATTCAAATGAACATTTTGGTATGAAAGTGACAAGTGACAGCAATAATGGAGGCATCGTTCCAAAGCCGACTGTGTGCTGAAGAGGCCCAGAACATGCTTTTCCTCCTAGCTCTTCAGAGGCGAAACGTTTGTGCTCTACTCACTGTGCTGCTGGGCAGCCGAGAGAAAGCTCCGAAGAGGGTGCATTCAAATGGACCTTTAGGTATGAAAGCGAGGAGCGACAGCAGTGATGGTGACACCATTACAAAGCTGATTTTGTGCCTGTCCTGGGTTCAGCAGTAGCAACAGCAGTCATGTTTCTCTTTCATGGTAGCTGATGCAGTGATGTGTTTTGACTTCCAGCCTGGGAATTGTGCTGGTGATACCAATGTTTTCAGTTGTTGCTAAGTGATGTTTACACTGACCAAGGACTTTGTGAGGCTCACGCTCTGCCAGGGAGGAGGGGAAGCCGGGAGGAAGCAGAGACGGGACGCCTGACCCAGGCTAGCCAAAGAAGTATTCCATATCACAGCACGTCATGCCCGGGGTGGGGGGGTAACTGGGAGTTACCCAGAAGGACACGGTCTTCTGGGTGGAACTCGTTTCTCAGCCGGTGGTATTGTATTCTCTTCCCTTGTTATTTTCTTTTATCATTGTTGTCATTGGTGGTAGCTGTGGTGATTTGTGTTGTACATTGGTTGCTGGACTGTTCTTGTTTCAACCCATGGGAGCTTCACTCTTTTCATCCTGCTCCCCATTACTCCGGGGGCGGGCAAGGGGAGAGCCCCGTGTGGTAGGGGGGTGGGCCTCGATCGCTCTCAGCCCAGCACCACTCACTGGGAGTGAGTGAACACGCTGTGTGGCTAGGGTTTAAACCATGACAGTACTTTTGGAGCCCAACGTGGGGCCCGAGGGGTTGAGATAAGAACAGATCTGACCAGATTAATAGTCACCCATCACAATGCTGATTTATTGGCTCTCCAGGTTGTTCTTCTTGATCTCACAGTTTCAGTGTATCGTACCTTACTTCCATCCAGTATTTGCTGTATTGGTGTTTTTCAAGTGTGGGGCTTGGGCTAAGGTTTTTGTCTCATTGTACTTTATGGTAATGACTTGTAATACTATAGAATCATTGATCATGAAACTGATCAGGCTTATGTTCCCAGTGTGGTCAACACCTTTATACTTTGGGAGGTATATAATAGAAGTGCTTAGCAATTACACATCTTTTTCTCTTCTCAGGTGCTCAACCTGTGAAGGAGACGTTCTTTTACCCTCCCAGTCCTCCCCCCAGACCATTTACATTTGAGAGTTTCGAAGTATTTGAATGGCTTTTTAATGCTGTTGAGACTTGTTTGCTGATCGTGATGGGGATCACCATGTTGGCACACATACAGTGTGTATTTTGCCCATGACTGATTTCAAGAGTTAAGCAGAGTCAGGTTTGGGTCTTGTCTGGTGTCAAACGACAATGTAGGAGCACCAAGAGATTTTCCCTGAGGCTGGACAGTCATGAGTGGCAGGGTGTGCGGGATAGTATGGGCAAGTATCTAGGTCAGTGGCCCCCTCCAGTACTTTGGAATTTCACTACCAAACAACTGCAAAATACAGAAGAATTAGTTGTGTGGTCATTCTGGCCCTACCAGAGATGGACAAATCATGGCAACATGCTGGGGCTTGGCCTATGCTTACAGGGCCTTGTTCGACACTATCCAGCACCTTCAAAAGGAAAAGAATGTTGGCGGATCTGAGGGCAAAGCAACAGTCAGCGCAGCTACTCCAGCTCCAGGCACAGTGGCTTCACCACCCCCAGAGACAAGCACAGTCACTACTCAAACTTCGACTGCAACAGACAGCGTGGTTACCCCAACTCCAAGCACAGCAGCTACATCACCCGCAGCAACAAGTACAGTCGCTACTCAAACCTCAGTGGTAATCACTGCACCCAAACCAGAGGATGCCGCAGAAAATATATGGACTCAGTCAGAGATCAATATGATCAGACAAAAGCTGTTTATTACAAAGCCTTAACCCCTTAAATACTATTTCTTACATGCACTTACAGTGATTTGGCATATTATGATTGGATACATGTCTTGAAGACCCTTTGCAACTAGCATATAATTGGTTAAGCACAGGTGTGGGAACTTGACCTCGAAAGCTTGCCAACAGTCCACAGTTCTCATTACATCAGTGAATTCTAGCTTCTTATCTTGCTTGCTTAAGCTTCCTTGGGTCTCTCACGGCCTTGCTGTATCTTTCAGGATTATTCAGAGTTTATGTACCAATTATCCATTCTCCTGTGAGAACACTGTCTCCACATCTCCCCCTTTTGTTTTATATACGTTTTGGGTGACTCAAGCAGGGGATTTGGCCTAGATCATGCCTCCAACATATGCCAACTACAGGCTGCTGGGCCTGCCCCTTTTTTCTCCTGTATGGCTCTCTGACAACAGGGGAGGCCATCCTTCACATCAAGGTCTGGCATGGCATGTGTCCCCACCGCTCCACACCTGCTGGGTTGCAGCCAACAGCAGAGCTAAAGGTTCTTCTTGGTGGCAAACACAGAGGCCAACCCAGTCTTGCCCTTGATTGTGATAGCAGGCCTTTTGTCAGCCTCAATCCTTGCACCTTGTTGTCAATGCAGTTTCACCTGCTTCATCCAGTGACAAGTCGCTACTACAGCAAGGCACACACAAATTTACACTAGCAGAGTAACTATTACAGGGTGCAGCAGCATGTTGAAGATGCTGATGGCAGTGAGGGACTAGCCAAAGGAATTTCTTACCAGTGGAATTCTCCCACCCTCTTAATTTGTTCCATCACCTGCTTTATAACACTACCATTGTATTAAAATCTTTCCAGCTTTTGCCTTAGCATTTTCTAGCAGCTACTGCAAATTTCCATACTCTAACATCTCCTTTACAAGTGACAAATCTATACAATACAAGGTGCAGTTTCTTATTAGCAACTAGCTAGTAAATACAGGTGGTTTTATACACAAAATCACAGCCTCTAATAATAGCTACTTTACAAGCACACATATTCAGGATGTTACTTTTCAGTTGTCCCCAAGTGATGTTCTGCAGTTATTCGTTTCTTCTCTTCCTCTATCTCATTCTGCTTGGGGTATTCACGGTCAGCTCCTGTAGCTGAGGCATCAGGTTTTTCCATTTGTCTGTCCAGCTC
>NW_026642491.1:0-9432 GCF_028554395.1 Pezoporus wallicus | reverse complement strand
GTTCAATGGGGTCAATGGGGTTCAATGGGGTGCAATGGGGTGCAATGGGGTGCAATGGGGTTCAATGGGTTCAATGGGGTTCAATGGGGTCAATGGGGTTCAATGGGGTGCAATGGGGTGCAATGGGGCGCAATGGGGTCAATGGGGTGCAATGGGGTTCAATGGGTTCAATGGGGTTCAATGGGGTCAATGGGGTTCAATGGGGTTCAATGGGGTGCAATGGGCTGCAATGGGGTGCAATGGGGATCAATGGAGTTCAATGGGTGCAATGGGGTTCAAAGGGGTGCAATGGGGTGCAATGGGGATCAATGGGGTTCAATGGGGTGCAATGGGGTGCAATGGGGTGCAATGCGGTGCAATGGGGTTCAATGGGTGCAATGGGGTGCAATGGGTGCAATGGGTGCAATGGGGTGCAGTGGGGTGCAATGGGTGCAATGGGGTCAATGGGGTGCAATGGGGTGCAATGGGGATCAATGGGGTGCAATGGGGTGCAATGGGGTGCAGTGGGGTTCAATGGGTGCAATGGGGTGCAATGGGGTGCAATGGGGTCAATGGGGTTCAATGGGGTGCAATGGGGTTCAATGGGGTGCAATGGGGTGCAATGGGGTTCAATGGGTGCAATGGGGTGCAATGGGGTGCAATGGGGTCAATGGGGTTCAATGGGGTGCAATGGGGTTCAATGGGGTACAATGGGGTGCAATGGGGTTCAATGGGTGCAATGGGGTGCAATGGGTGCAATGGGTGCAATGGGGTGCAGTGGGGTGCAATGGGTGCAATGGGGTCAATGGGGTGCAATGGGGTGCAATGGGGATCAATGGGGTGCAATGGGGTGCAATGGGGTGCAGTGGGGTTCAATGGGTGCAATGGGGTGCAATGGGGTGCAATGGGGTCAATGGGGTTCAATGGGGTGCAATGGGGTTCAATGGGGTTCAATGGGCTGCAATGGGGTGCAATGGGGATCAATGGGGTTCAAAGGGTGCAATGGGGTTCAATGGGGTGCAATGGGGTGCAATGGGGATCAATGGGGTTCAATGGGTGCAATGGGATTCAATGGGGTTCAATGGCGTTCAATGGGGTTCAATGGGGTTCAATGGGATGCAATGGGGTTCAATGGGGTTCAATGGGTTCAATGGGGTGCAATGGGGTTCAATGGGGTTCAATGGGGTGCAATGGGGGGCAATGGGGTTCAATGGGGTTCAATGGGGTTCAATGGGTTCAATGGGGTGCAATGGGGATCAATGGGGTCAATGGGGTGCAATGGGGTGCAATGGGGTTCAATGGGGTTCAATGGGGTTCAATGGGGTTCAATGGGTTCAATGGGGTGCAATGGGTTCAATGGGGTGCAATGGGGTTCAATGGGATGCAATGGGGTTCAATGGGGTTCAATGGGTTTCAATGGGGTTCAATGGGGTTCAATGGGGTGCAATGGGGGGCAATGGGGTTCAATGGGGTTCAATGGGGTTCAATGGGGTTCAATGGGTTCAATGGGGTGCAATGGGGATCAATGGGGTCAATGGGGTGCAATGGGGTGCAATGGGGTTCAATGGGGTTCAATGGGGTTCAATGGGTTCAATGGGGTGCAATGGGGTTCAATGGGGTTCAATGGGGTGCAATGGGGTTCAATGGGGTTCAATGGGGTTCAATGGGGTCAGTGGGGTTCAATTGGGTTCAATGGGGTTCAATGGGGTTCAATGGGTTTCAATGGGGTTCAATGGGGTTCAATGGGGTTCAATGGGTTTCAATGGGGTTCAATGGGGTTCAATGGGGTTCAATGGGGTTCAATACCCCCTACCCCATTCCCAGCCCCACATCTCACCCTCCTCCCCGGCTTTCCAGGCGGTCCCATGAGTCCTTGGGGTCCTCGTGGTCCCTATGGGGTAATAAAGAAGGAGATTCCCTCCTGCCCCATAGCGCGCCCCACAACCCCCTTCCCAGCCCCATAGCACTCACTTGGGGGCCGAAGTCACCGCATTCCCCCTTGATCCCGTTGCTTCCCGGTTGGCCCTTGGGAGAAGGAGGGATATGGGGCAGGGGTGGGGGGGTGGTCACAAAGCTGCCCCATAGCGACCCATATCCCAACGTCCAATGCGGTACCCACCATGGGGCCGGGCCGGCCGGTGAATCCCATAGGGCCGGGGGGACCCCGGAGAGCCAACTGGGAAGGAGAAAGATGGGGGGGGGGGGTTAATGCTGGAATTCCTTGGGATATGGGGGGACCCATAGGGATGGGGTTGGGGGTCCCATTGGAGGTCATTGGGGTCCCATTGGGATGGGGTTGGGGGTCCCATTGGAGGTCATTGGGGTCCCATTGGAGGTCATTGGGGTTCCATTGGGATGGGGTTGGGGGTCCCATTGGAGGTCATTGGGGTCCCATTGGGATGGGGTTGGGGGTCCCATTGGAAGTCATTGGGATCCCATTGGGATGGGGTTGGGGTCCCATTGGGATGGGGTTGGGGGTCCCATTGGAGGTCATTGGGGTCCCATTGGGATGGGGTTGGGGGTCCCATTGGAAGTCATTGGGGTCCCATTGGGATGGGGTTGGGGGTCCCATTGGAGGTCATTGGGGTCCCATTGGGATGGGGTTGGGGGTCCCATTGGAGGTCATTGGGGTCCCATTGGGATGGGGTTGGGGGTCCCATTGGAGGTCATTGGGGTCCCATTGGGATGGGGTTGGGGGTCCCATTGGAGGTCATTGGGGTCCCATTGGGATGGGGTTGGGGGTCCCATTGGAGGTCATTGGGGTCCCATTGGGATGGGGTTGGGGGTCCCATTGGTGGTCATTGGGGTCCCATTGGAGGTCATTGGGGTCCCATAGGGATGGGGTTGGGGGTCCCATTGGAAGTCATTGGGGTCCCATTGGGATGGGGTTGGGGGTCCCATTGGAAGTCATTGGGGTCCCATTGGGATGGGGTTGGGGGTCCCATTGGAGGTCAATGGGGTCCCATTGGGATGGGGTTGGGGGTCCCATTGGAGGTCATTGGGGTCCCATTGGGATGGGGTTGGGGGTCCCATTGGAGGTCATTGGGATCCCATTGGGATGGGGTTGGGGGTCCCATTGGAGGTCATTGGGATCCCATTGGGATGGGGTTGGGGGTCCCATTGGGATGGGGTTGGGGGTCCCATTGGAGGTCATTGGGGTCCCATTGGGATGGGGTTGGGGGTCCCCATTGGATGGGGTTGGGGGTCCCATTGGAGGTCATGGGGTCCCATTGGGATGGGGTTGGGGGTCCCCATTGGATGGGGTTGGGGGTCCCATTGGAGGTCATTGGGATCCCATTGGGATGGGGTTGGGGGTCCCATTGGAGGTCATTGGGGTCCCATTGGGATGGGGTTGGGGGTCCCATTGGAGGTCATTGGGATCCCATTGGGATGGGGTTGGGGGTCCCATTGGGATGGGGTTGGGGGTCCCATTGGAGGTCAATGGGGTCCCATTGGGATGGGGTTGGGGGTCCCATTGGAGGTCATTGGGGTCCCATTGGGATGGGGTTGGGGGTCCCATTGGAGGTCATTGGGGTCCCATTGGGATGGGGTTGGGGGTCCCATTGGAGGTCATTGGGGTCCCATTGGAGGTCATTGGGGTCCCATAGGGATGGGGTTGGGGGTCCCATTGGAGGTCATTGGGGTCCCATTGGGATGGGGTTGGGGGTCCCATTGGAGGTCATTGGGGTCCCATTGGGATGGGGTTGGGGGTCCCATTGGAAGTCATTGGGGTCCCATTGGGATGGGGTTGGGGGTCCCATTGGATGGGGTTGGGGTTCCCATTGGAGGTCATTGGGGTCCCATTGGGATGGGGTTGGGGGTCCCATTGGAGGTCATTGGGGTCCCATTGGGATGGGGTTGGGGGTCCCCATTGGATGGGGTTGGGGGTCCCATTGGAGGTCATTGGGGTCCCATTGGAGGTCATTGGGGTCCCATTGGGATGGGGTTGGGGGTCCCATTGGAGGTCATTGGGGTCCCATTGGGATGGGGTTGGGGATCCCATTGGAGGTCATTGGGGTCCCATTGGGATGGGGTTGGGGGTCCCATTGGAAGTCATTGGGGTCCCATTGGGATGGGGTTGGGGGTCCCATTGGAGGTCATTGGGGTCCCATTGGGATGGGGTTGGGGGTCCCATTGGAAGTCATTGGGGTCCCATTGGGATGGGGTTGGGGGTCGCATTGGAGTTCATTTTGGATCCCATTGGAGGTCATTGGGAACCCCATTGAGGGTCTTTGGGACCCCATTGATGGTCTTTGAAGACCCCATTGGAACGGGTTTGGGGACCCCATTGATGGTCTTTGGGAACCCCATTGATGGTCTTTGGGAACCCCATTGATGGTCTTTGAGACCCCATTGATGGTCTTTGAAGACCCCATTGGAATGGGTTTGGGGACCCCATTGATGGTCTTTGGGAACCCCATTGATGGTCTTTGAAGACCCCATTGGAATGGGTTTGGGGACCCCATTGATGGTCTTTGGGAACCCCATTGATGGTCTTTGGGAACCCCATTGATGGTCTTTGAGACCCCATTGATGGTCTTTGAAGACCCCATTGGAACGGGTTTGGGACCCCATTGGAACGGGTTTGGTGACCCCATTGATGGTCTTTGGGACCCCATTGATGGTCTTCGAAGACCCCATTGGAACGGGTTTGGTGACCCCATTGATGGTCTTTGGGACCCCATTGATGGTCTTTGAAGACCCCATTGGAACGGGTTTGGGGACCCCATTGATGGTCTTTGAGACCCCATTGATGGTCTTTGAAGACCCCATTGGAACGGGTTTGGGACCCCATTGGAACGGGTTTGGTGACCCCATTGATGGTCTTTGGGACCCCATTGATGGTCTTTGAAGACCCCATTGGAACGGGTTTGGGGACCCCATTGATGGTCTTTGAGACCCCATTGATGGTCTTTGAAGACCCCATTGATGGTCTTTGAGACCCCATTGATGGTCTTTGGGACCCCATTGATGGTCTTTGAAGACCCCATTGGAACGGGTTGGGGACCCCATTGGAACGGGTTTGGTGACCCCATTGATGGTCTTTGAAGACCCCATTGGAATGGGTTTGGGGACCCCATTGATGGTCTTTGAGACCCCATTGATGGTCTTTGAAGACCCCATTGATGGTCTTTGAGACCCCATTGATGGTCTTTGGGAACCCCATTGATGGTCTTTGAGACCCCATTGATGGTCTTTGAAGACCCCATTGGAACGGGTTTGGGACCCCATTGGAACGGGTTTGGTGACCCCATTGATGGTCTTTGGGACCCCATTGATGGTCTTCGAAGACCCCATTGGAACGGGTTTGGTGACCCCATTGATGGTCTTTGGGACCCCATTGATGGTCTTTGAAGACCCCATTGGAACGGGTTTGGGGACCCCATTGATGGTCTTTGAGACCCCATTGATGGTCTTTGAAGACCCCATTGGAACAGGTTTGGGACCCCATTGGAACGGGTTTGGTGACCCCATTGATGGTCTTTGGGACCCCATTGATGGTCTTTGAAGACCCCATTGGAACGGGTTTGGGGACCCCATTGATGGTCTTTGAGACCCCATTGATGGTCTTTGAAGACCCCATTGATGGTCTTTGAGACCCCATTGATGGTCTTTGGGACCCCATTGATGGTCTTTGAAGACCCCATTGGAACGGGTTGGGGACCCCATTGGAACGGGTTTGGTGACCCCATTGATGGTCTTTGAAGACCCCATTGGAATGGGTTTGGGGACCCCATTGATGGTCTTTGAGACCCCATTGATGGTCTTTGAAGACCCCATTGATGGTCTTTGAGACCCCATTGATGGTCTTTGGGACCCCATTGATGGTCTTTGAAGACCCCATTGGAACGGGTTTGGTGACCCCATTGATGGTCTTTGGGACCCCATTGATGGTCTTCGAAGACCCCATTGGAATGGGTTTGGGACCCCATTGGAAGGGGTTTGGGGACCCCATTGATGGTCTTTGGGACCCCATTGATGGTCTTTGAAGACCCCATTGGAATGGGTTTGGGGACCCCATTGATGGTCTTTGAGACCCCATTGATGGTCTTTGAAGACCCCATTGATGGTCTTTGAGACCCCATTGATGGTCTTTGGGACCCCATTGATGGTCTTTGAAGACCCCATTGGAACGGGTTTGGTGACCCCATTGATGGTCTTTGGGACCCCATTGATGGTCTTCGAAGACCCCATTGGAATGGGTTTGGGACCCCATTGGAACGGGTTTGGGGACCCCATTGATGGTCTTCGAAGACCCCATTGGAACGTGTTTGGGCCCCCATTGGAACGGGTTTGGTGACCCCATTGATGGTCTTTGGGACCCCATTGATGGTCTTCGAAGACCCCATTGGAATGGGTTTGGTGACCCCATTGATGGTCTTTGGGACCCCATTGATGGTCTTCGAAGACCCCATTGGAACGTGTTTGGGCCCCCATTGGAACGGGTTTGGGGACCCCATTGATGGTCTTCGAAGACCCCATTGGAACGTGTTTGGGCCCCCATTGGAACGGGTTTGGTGACCCCATTGATGGTCTTTGGGACCCCATTGATGGTCTTCGAAGACCCCATTGGAATGGGTTTGGTGACCCCATTGATGGTCTTTGGGACCCCATTGATGGTCTTCGAAGACCCCATTGGAACGGGTTTGGGGACCCCATTGATGGTCTTTGAGACCCCATTGATGGTCTTTGAAGACCCAATTGATGGTCTTTGAGACCCCATTGATGGTCTTTGGGACCCCATTGATGGTCTTTGAAGACCCCATTGGAACGGGTTTGGGACCCCATTGGAACGGGTTTGGTGACCCCATTGATGGTCTTCGAAGACCCCATTGGAACGGGTTGGGGACCCCATTGGAACGGGTTTGGCGACCCCATTGATGGTCTTTGGGACCCCATTGATGGTCTTCGAAGACCCCATTGGAATGGGTTTGGGCCCCCATTGGAACGGGTTTGGCGACCCCATTGATGGTCTTCAGTTGGCTTTGGGGCCCCCATTGCTGATGTCCCCCGTGCCCCCCATCCTCCCCAGCCCCATAGCTCACCCTTGCTTGCTGTAGGATGGCCTGAGCTTGGGCCTCCTGCGCCGCCACCACCGGCCCCTTATCCCCAGTGCCACCACCAAAGCGGAACTGGGATGGGAATGGGATGGGATTGGGATGGGAACAACCCCCCACACCCCCACCCCACAACCACCACCCCAAAGAATGGGGGGGGGGGGGGGGGGGGGGGGGGTTCGTTGGGATGGGGGGAGGGAGCCAATGGGAACTCACCGGGAGCATCATGGAGGTGCCGGGGGCCCGGGGGTCCCGTCGGAGCCAGGGAGGCCGGCACGGCCGGGGGGGCCCTGGAGGGATGATGGGGGGCAATGGGGGGCAATGGGGTGATGGGGGGCAATGGGGGGCAATGGGGTGATGGGGGGCAATGGGGGCAATGGGGTGATGGGGGGCAATGGGAGCAGTGGGGTCAATGGGGTGATGGGGGGGCAATGGGGTGATGGGGGGTCAATGGGATGATGGGGGTCAATGGGGTGATGGGGGTCAATGGGACAATGGGGGGCAATGGGGTGATGGGGGTCAATGGGACAATGGGGGGCAATGGGGTAATGGGGGGCAATGGGGTGATGGGGGGCAATGGGGGTCAATGGGGTGATGGGCGTCAATGGGGTGATGGGGGTCAATGGGGTGATGGGCGTCAATGGGGTAATGGGGGTCAATGGGGGGCAATGGGATGACGGGGGGTCAATGGGATGATGGGGTCAATGGGGTGATGGGGGGCAATGGGGGTCAATGGGGTGATTGGGGTCAATGGGGTGATGGGGGTCAATGGGATAATGGGGGTCAATGGGGTGATGGGGGGCAATGGGGTGATGGGGGTCAATGGGGTGATGGGATGACGGGGGGTCAATGGGGTAATGGGGGTCAATGGGGTGATGGGGGGCAATGGGGTAATGGGAGGCAATGGGGTAATGGGTGTCAATGGGGTGATGGGGGTCAATGGGATAATGGGGGGCAATGGGGTGATGGGGGTCAATGGGGTGATGGGGGGAATGGGGTGATGGGGTCAATGGGGTAATGGGGGTCAATGGGGTGATGGGGGGCAATGGGGTGATGGGGGTCAATGGGGTAATGGGAATCAATGGGGTGAAGGTGCATCATGGGGGTCTCACCCTCTCTCCCGGCTCTCCCGGTGCTCCCGGTGGTCCCTGTGTGCCCGGGGGTCCCGACATTCCCTATGGAGAAGCCAAGAGATCCATGGGGTGATGGTGACCCCAAAGCGGACCCGACACCCCCGCCCCATAGCATCACCCCCAATGGGGGGGGGTATCTTACCGCTGGTCCCTCCGGTCGGGGGGGGCCTTCCACCAACTTTCCCTTTAGGAGAAGAAAAGGAGGTGTTGGGGGGCAGGTGGGTCGGGTGTCACTGGGGACATAGGGGGAGATGTGGGGTGGGACTTGGGGGGCGCAAACGTACCGGCTCGAGGACAGCGGGTTCCCCTTAACCCCCACAATGGGACCCATGAGTGTGGGGCACCCCACATGTGTGTGTCCCACACACTCAAGCTGCCCCCCAACCCCTCAAGTCACCCCCAGATTAATGGCGGGGGTTGAGTTGGGTTGGGTTGGGTTGAGTTGAGTTGGGTTGGGTTGGGTTGAGTTGGGTTGGGTTGGGTTGGGTTGAGTTGGGTTGGGTTGGGTTGTGTTGGGTTGGGTTGAGTTGGGTTGGGATGGGTTGGGGTTGAGTTGGGTTGGGTTGAGTTGGGTTGAGTTGGGTTGGGTTGAGTTGGGTTGAGTTGAGTTGGGTTGGGTTGGGTTGAGTTGGGTTGGGTTGAGTTGGGTTGAGTTGGGTTGGGATGGGTTGAGTTGGGTTGCTTGGGTTGAGTTGGGTTGGGTGGGTTAGCTGAGTTGGGTTGATTTGGGTTGAGTTGGGTTGGGATGGGTTGGGTTGGGTTGAGTTGGGTTGGGATGGGTTGAGTTGGGTTGGGTTGAGTTGGGTTGGGTTGGGTTGAGTTGGGATGGGTTGAGTTGGGTTGCTGGGTTGCTGAGGTTGGGTTGAGTTGGGTTGGGTTGAGTTGGGTTGAGTTGCTGGTTGGGTTGGGTTGGGTTGAGTTGGGTTGGGTTGGGTTGGGCGAGTTGGGTTGCTGGGTTGGGTTGGGTTGGGTTGGGTTGAGTTGGGTTGGGTTGGGTTGGGATGTGGTTGAGTTGGGTTGAGTTGGGTTGGGATGGGTTGAGTTGGTTGCTGAGTTGGGTTGGTTGGTTGAGTTGGGATGGGTTGAGTTGGGTTGGGTTGGGTTGGGTTGAGTTGGAGTTGGGTTGAGTTGGGTTGGGTTGGGTTGAGTTGGGTTGGGTTGGGTTGAGTTGGGTTGGGTTGAGTTGGGTTGGGTTGGGTTGGGTTGAGTTGGGTTGGGTTGGGTTGGGTTGGGTTGGTTTGGGTTGGGTTGGGGTTGGGTTG
>NW_026642490.1:0-938 GCF_028554395.1 Pezoporus wallicus | reverse complement strand
TGTTTTAGGTATGAAACAGAGGAGTGACAGCAATAATGGTGACAGCATTGCAAAGCTGACTGTGTGCTGAAGATGCCCAGCACATGCTTTCCCTCCTGGCTCTTCGGCTCAGGGAGCAGAGGCCAGACGTTCGTGCTCTAATCGCTGTGCTACTTGGCAGCTCAGAGCAAGCTCCGTAGAGGTTGCATTCGAGTGGACTTTTAGGTATGAAACCGAGGAGCGACAGCAATGATGGTGACACCGTTGCAAAGCTGACTGTGTGCTGAAGATGCCCAGCACATGTTTTCCATCCTGGCTCTTCGGCTCTAAGAGCAGAGGCCAGACGTTCATGCACTAATCTCTGTGCCCCTGGGCAGCCGAGAACAAGCTTTGGAGACGTTGCATTCAAATGGACTTTTACATATGAAAGCGAGGAGCGACAGCAATGATGGTGACACCGTTGCAAAGCTGACTGTGTGCTGAAGATGCCCAGCACATGCTTTCCCTCCTGGCTCTTCTGCTCTGGGAGCAGAGGCCAGACGTTCGTGCTCTACTGACTGTGCTGCTGGGCAGCCAAGAGCAACGAGCAGAGAAGTTGGATTCAAATGAACTTCTAGGTATGAAAGTGAGGAGCGACAGCAATGATGGACGCACTGGGTCAAAGCTGACTGTGTGCAGAAGATTCAGAGCACCAGCTTTCCCTCCTGGCTCTTCGATTGTGGGAGCAGACGGCAACTGTTCGTGCTCTACTCACTGTGCAGCTGGGCAGCCGAGAGCAAGCTCCGAAGAGGGTGCTTTCAAATGGACATTTAGGTATGACACCGAGGAGCGACAGCAATGATGGTGACACCGTTGCAAAGCTGACTGTGTGCTGAAGATGCCCAGCACATGCTTTCCCTCCTGGCTCTTCGGCTCTTGCAGCAGACGGCAACCGTTCGTGCTCTACTCACTGTGCTGCT